>NW_028250715.1:0-29369 GCF_964263255.1 Lissotriton vulgaris
CGCAAACACCAGCAAGCCCCCCAAACAGGCCCCCGAAAACGCTACATAGAGCAAAATGTCTGAAATAGCCCAAAAAAAAATCGGCCTGGATTTTGTCCCAACCACTTCTACCCGGTATTAGACCTTCCCAGGAATGCCCCAAGACCCGGCAACCCACCCGCCAAGAAGCATAACACCCCCAAACAGGCCAAAAGCAAAATCTCATACTTGCAATATTTCTGGGCCTTCGGTCCAAACGCGCTGCGTAGCTAGGCCATAAGTCGGGGTTGGCACGACGGATTTCCTGAAAAGCAAATGCAATCAAGATTAGAGTGTCCCAGCAGTGCTCCCAGACCACGAAACTCACCCGCAAACACCAGCAAGCCCCCAAACAGGCCCCCGAAAACGCTACATAGAGCAAAATGTCTGAAATAGCCCCAAAAAAAATCGGCCTGGATTTTGTCCCAACCACTTCTACCCGGTATTAGACCTTCCCAGGAATGCCCCAAGACCCGGCAACCCACCCGCCAAGAAGCATAACACCCCCAAACAGGCCAAAAGCAAAATCTCATACTTGCAATATTTCTGGGCCTTCGGTCCAAACGCGCTGCGTAGCTAGGCCATAAGTCGGGGTTGGCACGACGGATTTCCTGAAAAGCAAATGCAATCAAGATTAGAGTGTCCCAGCAGTGCTCCCAGACCACGAAACTCACCCGCAAACACCAGCAAGCCCCCCAAACAGGCCCCCGAAAACGCTACATAGAGCAAAATGTCTGAAATAGCCCAAAAAAAAATCGGCCTGGATTTTGTCCCAACCACTTCTACCCGGTATTAGACCTTCCCAGGAATGCCCCAAGACCCGGCAACCCACCCGCCAAGAAGCATAACACCCCCAAACAGGCCAAAAGCAAAATCTCATACTTGCAATATTTCTGGGCCTTCGGTCCAAACGCGCTGCGTAGCTAGGCCATAAGTCGGGGTTGGCACGACGGATTTCCTGAAAAGCAAATGCAATCAAGATTAGAGTGTCCCAGCAGTGCTCCCAGACCACGAAACTCACCCGCAAACACCAGCAAGCCCCCCAAACAGGCCCCCGAAAACGCTACATAGAGCAAAATGTCTGAAATAGCCCAAAAAAAAATCGGCCTGGATTTTGTCCCAACCACTTCTACCCGGTATTAGACCTTCCCAGGAATGCCCCAAGACCCGGCAACCCACCCGCCAAGAAGCATAACACCCCCAAACAGGCCAAAAGCAAAATCTCATACTTGCAATATTTCTGGGCCTTCGGTCCAAACGCGCTGCGTAGCTAGGCCATAAGTCGGGGTTGGCACGACGGATTTCCTGAAAAGCAAATGCAATCAAGATTAGAGTGTCCCAGCAGTGCTCCCAGACCACGAAACTCACCCGCAAACACCAGCAAGCCCCCCAAACAGGCCCCCGAAAACGCTACATAGAGCAAAATGTCTGAAATAGCCCAAAAAAAAATCGGCCTGGATTTTGTCCCAACCACTTCTACCCGGTATTAGACCTTCCCAGGAATGCCCCAAGACCCGGCAACCCACCCGCCAAGAAGCATAACACCCCCAAACAGGCCAAAAGCAAAATCTCATACTTGCAATATTTCTGGGCCTTCGGTCCAAACGCGCTGCGTAGCTAGGCCATAAGTCGGGGTTGGCACGACGGATTTCCTGAAAAGCAAATGCAATCAAGATTAGAGTGTCCCAGCAGTGCTCCCAGACCACGAAACTCACCCGCAAACACCAGCAAGCCCCCCAAACAGGCCCCCGAAAACGCTACATAGAGCAAAATGTCTGAAATAGCCCAAAAAAAAATCGGCCTGGATTTTGTCCCAACCACTTCTACCCGGTATTAGACCTTCCCAGGAATGCCCCAAGACCCGGCAACCCACCCGCCAAGAAGCATAACACCCCCAAACAGGCCAAAAGCAAAATCTCATACTTGCAATATTCCTGGGCCTTCGGTCCAAACGCGCTGCGTAGCTAGGCCATAAGTCGGGGTTGGCACGACGGATTTCCTGAAAAGCAAATGCAATCAAGATTAGAGTGTCCCAGCAATGCTCTCAGACCATGAAACTCACCCACAAACAGACGGAACCCCCCCTAAGAGCACCTCAAAGGCAAGCAAGTCATCAAAAACACAAAAAAATTTCCGCCTCGGATTTGGCACAAACCACTTTTAGTGCTTCCCAGCAATGGCCCCAGACCCGTCAACTCACCTGCAAAGAGGTAGAACAACACCCCCACAAGTGCTGAGTCTTTCTTCATTGGGCGTAAACCAGCCCTCTGCTTTGATGGAAATAGGAGTCTGGAGGAGGAGGATAGAGGAGCATGTTCTTCTGAACTTGTGAACCTGAGGAATGCAGACTGCGGCACCTTCAAATAAATTAGCAAACAAGTGAAGACAGTTCTGCTGATGGGCTTGTCTTTGTGATAATCTGATTAAAGTTTGAATTATATTAACTGTGCACAACAAAGAAAGACAGACACACAGGAATAAAAGTGAATAAGGATGAAAAAGAAAGTTATTGATTCGTTGTCTCATTTTCAGGGCTCGAAGTCGGAATCACGGTCCAGGAATAAGAATAAGGCTTCGTCATCATACTCTGCGAATTCAGCCCGGGTGAGGTCAGTGCCACCTGACAGAGTAGAAATTCCCTCATCTATGGTGCTGGCCACCTCCTCTTCATCCGGCACGCTCTCTCGTACTCTTATATCTGGTGGTATGAGGTGCTGATTCATCTTGATCATTGTTAACCTCTCCACATTTTTGGGCGAGAGGCGGCTCCGTTTGGGAGTTACAATCCCACCAGCCGCACTGAAAACCCGTTCAGAAGACACACTTGCGAGTGGGCAAGACAAGTAGTTTAAAGCCAGGTTGGTGAGCTGTGGCCACAATTCTTTTTTCCCATGCCAATACGCCAATGGGTCAGAATTAACATAGACCTCTGTGGAGTCATTCAGATAGTCCTTCACCATCGACTCAAGGTCCTCCTCCAAGGTTCCTCCACTTTGCGTAGCTCTTGCTGTGCCTCTGGCCTTTTGAGAACCAAACCCACGCAGAGCTAGCCAATCCTCTTCAGCCTCCAATGTTTCTGCTGTCTTTCGTGCAGATGATGCGGTTGCCGGTGTCTTTAACGGCTGAGAGGTCACTTGTGCCACAGCCACAGGTGCAGAAGTGGATTGTTTTGACTGGGGATGGCCTGCTGATGTACTGCCATTTCCTTCAATTTCCAGCCGTTCTGTTTCAAACTTCTTGGCTGACAAGGCTAGCCAACGTTTGTACTTTGTAACATCTTCATCAGCAAAAGCAAAGAATGCTCTGCCTGCCAGCGCCTTTTTGTAGCGTGGATCCAGAATAGTAGCACAAATGTAATGCTGTTCTGAGTGGATCTTTTGAAGACGTTCATCACCTTGTAGGAGCTCTAATAATTGCTCAGCCAGAAGCAAAGAAGAGCCTTTCTTTTTGTCATCTTTTCGAAACACAGAACACACCTCCTTCAGTTGGTCCTCCAGCATGTACAACAATGGGATAGCTTTTCCCAAATTAGAGTCCTCCTTGCTGACTGCACGCGTGAAGACCTCAAAAGGACGAAGCATGCGTGTTAGGCTTTCAACTATGTTCCATTGCGGCCCACCCATCCTCAGCTCCTCTATACCCTCTTTCAAGAAATATTGATCGAGTTGCGTATACTGCTCATACAGACGCTCAAGCATGTAGAAGGTTGAGTTCCAACGTGTTACCACCTCCTGGATGAGTGCTTTCACTGGCATTTGACATTGATATAGCATGCTCCTCAGCTGCTTGCGGGCCTTAAAAGAATGCCTGAAATGCTTGCAAATTTTTCGGCAGTTCTCCAATACACTGCACGCTGCACTGTCTTTATTACCCAAGAATTTTTGGACAACCAGGTTTATACAGTGCGCCAAACACGGCACTCTGAAATAGTAACCGTCCCTCATGGCCTTAACTATATTGGAGCCATTGTCCGTGGAAACATAACCAACCTTGCGTTTTAGTGGGGACAGACAGTTAAGGACCTTTGTGTTAAAGACATCCAAAATGTTTTCTGCTGTGTGACGTTTCTCCAAACCAAACATGGCTAGTGTTGCATGTTTCCGAGCACCTTTAAAAACAGTGTTAGTGTCAACACCTGAGTTTAGCTTTGCTTTAGCCCCTGAAAAAGAGACCCAGTGTGCAGTGATGCACATGTAATCAGCGCCTGCGCCACTGGTCCACATGTCTGTTGTCAGATGTATAGTGTGAACAGCACTCTTCTGCAAAGCTGCCCCAATCGCCTTCAGAACATCTTCATGTAGTGCTGGAACCGCAACTCGGGCAAAATAGAACCGGCTAGGAACCTTCCATTTAGGGCAGAGCACTGCCACTAATTCTAGAAAACCAACCCCTTCGACAAAAGAAAAAGGGAGAAGGTCCAGAGCTAGCATTTTAGCCAGCTTAGTGTTATACAGACGGGTCATTGGGTGGTTGCGTTCATATTGCGCTTCTGTAAACAACATCTTTTTAATGTTGCCCTGGACCAATGATTTACGGGATGATGATCTCTTCGACCCAGTTACGCTCGCTGATGAACTTTTCCGCATTGATGTCTCACTCTCTCCCACACTCTTAGTGTGGCTCCCATGGGGTGTGCTGCTGACATGGGAACTGGGTGTAAGTGAAGTGTTTGGATCGTCTTCTTCTACCTCCTCGTCATCAGCAGATGACAAATCAACGTTTTCATTACGTGCAATTCCGGCTTTCTTGACCGCCTCTAGGTGCGGAAACCATTCGAGAGGGTGCCTTCTCTCAAGATGACCTCTCTGGCCTCCGGTACCATAGTTAGAACCAAGCTTACCACGACTATATCGAAGCTTACAAAGGCTACAAATGGCTACGTTTGCCTTTTTTGGGCAAACACTAAAGAAGTCCCAAACTGGAGACTTGAAATGTCTTCGGGGGCCGCCGCCGGAGGAGGCGTCGATACTGGTGGTGGTGGTCCTGCTGCTAATGACAGATGAAGTGGAGGATGTGGATTGCCGAACTTCAGTACGTTTTGCACTTTCACCACCACGAATTGAGGTCGAGGACGAGGTGGGTACCTTCTTGCGAGGAAGAAATATGGAAGCGGTAGGTTTTGGTGTACTACTTAACTCCAAATCTAATGATTCCATTTCCATTGCCTCCTCGCCGACATCATCATCACGCTCAGCAGCTTCTCGGGATAGGGTCAAAATGTCTCTTTGCTGCATGCCCGGTGGGGCTGCAGTGACCTTTGTGATGACTGCCTCGTCGTCATCGTGAGAGGCTTCATCACCAGCAGTATCTGTCACTTCTTGTTGAGCCTCATCACACTCCATAGGTTTGAGTTTTTGGACGACCTTCCTTTTACGCTTAGGTACCGGTGGCAGATCATGGTGTGCCTCTGCCTCACTGTCAGACCGCAGTTGTCGTGGTTCCCAAGACAGATCACTTGCACCAGAACGAGGTGGGCTTGAAGAAGATGTAGACACCCCCCTTGATCTTTTCCTTGCTAGGGATGTGGAAGACAATGAATGATCATCAGGAGGAGTGGCTTCCAATGATACCTCAGCTTCATTGTCGATTTCCAAATGTGCCCCTACTTCGGGAGGAACAACTATTGTGGGCACTTGTGAACGTCCATGCACCTTTGCTTGCGCATCTCCTTTTGCTGCCTCTCCTTCCACATGTACTTGGGCGTGTACTTGCACATGGTGTTGTTGTTGCGGCTGTGGTTGTTCAACACTTGTCAGATGAGTTACAACAACCTGTGTTGATTCAGGGACATTGCTGCTACTTTCTTGCGATGAGCCAACATCACTGGTCGATGGTGATTGGAGAAGTACACTGACTGCCTCTGAAGCACTCAAGGGCTTTGACTTAAGTTGGCGTGGTGGTGGAGGCACTGAACCCAATGGAGCAGGGGTGCTGCTCTCAGGTTGGTCCCCAGCAGATCCTGCTGCTGCAGGCGTACTTTTTCTTTTGCTCCCAAAAAAAGTGGCGGGTGACACACCAGCCTCCTTGGTAACTTGCTTCTTCTGCTCCTTACTAGCAACTTTCTTGCTAGAGGAGCTACGGAGAACTTTCTTTGGGGGCGGGGCCATCTTCTTCAGAGCAGGTCAGACAGCAGGCCGCAGTTGCACGAATTGTAGAGTTGTCTGAGGCCAGACGTGACGTCGCGTGACGTTATGCTGCACACACACACCGCTGCAGGACTTCTTCCTGGCACTGGTGGTTCTCTTGAGTCTTGTGCACCTAAAAAAAATGGAAGACAGAGGAACATCAGTTCAGTTATAGAGCACAAAAAAATCGAAAAACACTGCAAAATCAGCACAATCCCAATCCATCCATGCCCTCCATAATGTTTAAATTCAAGACAACCCACAGAAAGACTAGGCCCATGCAAGACTCACTACCCCTGGGCATAAATAAAGGTTGAAAAGTAGGCAAAATGGTTGGAGGCCTAACAACAAAGCCTGCATTCAAAATGGCCACTTGCCTGCCAAGCACATGGCCAGTGCCTGTAGCTGCACTCAAAATGGCCACCAGCCACATGGCATGTCCCTCCCCATGAACACCCCCAAAAATCGAAAAACACTGCTAAATCAGCACAATCCTATTCCATCCATGGCCTCCATGATGTTTAAATTCAAGACAGCCCACAGAAAGACTAGGCCCATGCTAGACTCAAATACCCCTGGTGAAAAGGCCCCAACAACAGGTCAAAAATCGAAAAACACAAAATTGTACAAAAAAAAAAATTCGAAAAACACAGAAAAATCAGCACAATCCCAATTCATCTATGGCCTCCATGATGTTTAAATTCAAGACAACCCACAGAAATACTAGGCCCATGCAAGACTCACTACCCCTGGCATAAATAAAGGTTGAAAAGTAGGCAAAATGGTTGGAGGCCTAACAACAAAGCCTGCATTCAAAATGGCCACTTGCCTGCCAGCACATGGCCAGTGCCTGTAGCTGCACTCAAAATGGCCACCAGCCACATGGCATGTCCCTCCCCATGAACACCCCCAAAAATCGAAAAACACTGCAAAATCAGCACAATCCCATTCCATCCATGATGTTTAAATTCAAGACAGCCCACAGAAAGACTAGGCCCCATGCACCACTCACTACCCCTGGTCAAGGCCCCAACAACAGGTCAAAAATCGAAAAACACAAAATTTTACACAAAAAAAAATCGAAAAACACAGAAAAATCAGCACAATCCCAATTCATCTATGGCCTCCATGATGTTTAAATTCAAGACAACCCACAGAAATACTAGGCCCATGCAAGACTCACTACCCCTGGCATAAATAAAGGTTGAAAAGTAGGCAAAATGGTTGGAGGCCTAACAACAAAGCCTGCATTCAAAATGGCCACTTGCCTGCCAGCACATGGCCAGTGCCTGTAGCTGCACTCAAAATGGCCACCAGCCACATGGCATGTCCCTCCCCATGAACACCCCCAAAAATCGAAAAACACTGCAAAATCAGCACAATCCCATTCCATCCATGATGTTTAAATTCAAGACAGCCCACAGAAAGACTAGGCCCCATGCACCACTCACTACCCCTGGTCAAGGCCCCAACAACAGGTCAAAAATCGAAAAACACAAAATTTTACACAAAAAAAAATCGAAAAACACAGAAAAATCAGCACAATCCCAATTCATCTATGGCCTCCATGATGTTTAAATTCAAGACAACCCACAGAAATACTAGGCCCATGCAAGACTCACTACCCCTGGCATAAATAAAGGTTGAAAAGTAGGCAAAATGGTTGGAGGCCTAACAACAAAGCCTGCATTCAAAATGGCCACTTGCCTGCCAGCACATGGCCAGTGCCTGTAGCTGCACTCAAAATGGCCACCAGCCACATGGCATGTCCCTCCCCATGAACACCCCCAAAAATCGAAAAACACTGCAAAATCAGCACAATCCCATTCCATCCATGATGTTTAAATTCAAGACAGCCCACAGAAAGACTAGGCCCCATGCACCACTCACTACCCCTGGTCAAGGCCCCAACAACAGGTCAAAAATCGAAAAACACAAAATTGTACAAAAAAAAAAAATCGAAAAACACAGAAAAATCAGCACAATCCCAATTCATCTATGGCCTCCATGATGTTTAAATTCAAGACAACCCACAGAAATACTAGGCCCATGCAAGACTCACTACCCCTGGCATAAATAAAGGTTGAAAAGTAGGCAAAATGGTTGGAGGCCTAACAACAAAGCCTGCATTCAAAATGGCCACTTGCCTGCCAGCACATGGCAAGTGCCTGTAGCTGCACTCAAAATGGCCACCAGCCACATGGCATGTCCCTCCCCATGAACACCCCCAAAAATCGAAAAACACTGCAAAATCAGCACAATCCCATTCCATCCATGATGTTTAAATTCAAGACAGCCCACAGAAAGACTAGGCCCCATGCACCACTCACTACCCCTGGTCAAGGCCCCAACAACAGGTCAAAAATCGAAAAACACAAAATTTTACAAAAAAAAAAAATCGAAAAACACAGAAAAATCAGCACAATCCCAATTCATCTATGGCCTCCATGATGTTTAAATTCAAGACAACCCACAGAAATACTAGGCCCATGCAAGACTCACTACCCCTGGCATAAATAAAGGTTGAAAAGTAGGCAAAATGGTTGGAGGCCTAACAACAAAGCCTGCATTTAAAATGGCCACTTGCCTGCCAGCACATGGCCAGTGCCTGTAGCTGCACTCAAAATGGCCACCAGCCACATGGCATGTCCCTCCCCATGAACACCCCCAAAAATCGAAAAACACTGCAAAATCAGCACAATCCCATTCCATCCATGATGTTTAAATTCAAGACAGCCCACAGAAAGACTAGGCCCCATGCACCACTCACTACCCCTGGTCAAGGCCCCAACAACAGGTCAAAAATCGAAAAACACAAAATTTTACAAAAAAAAAAAATCGAAAAACACAGAAAAATCAGCACAATCCCAATTCATCTATGGCCTCCATGATGTTTAAATTCAAGACAACCCACAGAAAGAATCAGTCCACCCACCACTGAGTACCCCTGGGAAAAGGCCCCAAAACAGCAAAAAAATCGAAAATCCCAAAATTTTAGTTGCAGCAACTGTAATGCCCCAAACAAACTTACTTGTAAAATTTCTAATCCAACAGTGATCCAAAGAAAGTCAAAAAGGCCTCAAATCCAAAGATCCAGCAGCATCCACAAAAGGTAATCCTTCCAGGTCCACATCCGAATGAAAAGTGACCAGGAGATGGACAAAGCACTGGGAGGAGCCTGCTGAACAGGAACAGGAAGTTGAAGACTATGGGGCACTTCCTTCCTCCCACCCCCCTGCCCCCCTCCCCAAAATGGACTCCTCGCTAAAAAAGTGCAGGCAAATGTCAAACTAAGGAGTTATTCACATAAAAATCATCATTTCTAGAAGGTTTATGCTGCTTGCTGGTGGATTTCTTGTGCAGAATTGCAAATTTATATTTTCGCGCGCCGCATCTCAAATCTCGCAATTTGCGAAGTACCGCGAGACGTGATCTCGCCGTACTCGCGTTGACAAACTCTCGCTGGCAAGCCGCGATGACGTAATCGCGCTCGCCAATTCCCGCGGGATCACACAGCAAGATCCAAAATGGCGCAGCACTCGCAAACTATCGAAAAAAACAACTCGGCAAACGATGATAAACGCCGCGCGCCGCAAAAATTGTATCACCAACGCCGCGCGCCGCCAAAAAAATCCGCTGCGTGCGAATTTGCGGATTTTGCGGGAAATCCGCAAATCTCGCGGATTGCGGATTTCCCGAAAATCCGCAAAATCCGCGAGCGGAACGGATTTTCCGCCCACGCTTAGTCCGGTACTCCTTTACCTGGTCCTCTGATGCTGGTCCCACTTGCTTAGTTTACGTAGCCCTCCGGGTACCTCGATCCTTCAGCGTTCCCCTAGTCCTACTAGACCTCTTGATTTTACCTTATTGTTATCTATCTGACCCTGGTCACCTCTGTAATGATCCTCCTAATAATGGTCCTCCTAGGTCTGGCCTACCTTGTCCTTTCCCTTCTCGCCCTGGACTTTCTACTTCTGGTGTTGCTGGTCACCCTAGTCCATTTGGTCTTTACCAAGCTGATTTAGTGTTCTCCTAAATCTGCCTGTCATGGACCTTCTAATCCTTGTCCCTCTAGGCCCCAACTTCATCCTTTTCTATTCCTCCTGCTCCTGCTGATGTTGGAAATCTTAGTGCTGCTAAACCATGGTACTTCCTGGTTGTGATCTTCCCAGTCTAGGTCCTTCTGCATCAAGCCCCTTATTCCTCCTTGATATGATCTCTTTTGTCCTGATCCTCCTTTCCATTATTCTCTTTGGAAGAGGTGTGGTGCCGCGGCCAGTGTAACTGACGCTGGAATCTCGGGATCAACGGCTCGATCCCTAGTGCTGGTGGCAGATTTGCCGAGCACTATGTGACTGTGGGCAATAGCTTGCTTAATCCCCCCCAGCGCCTGGAGACCCTTACAGGTGATTGTTTGCGCTTTACAAATGTGGATTCATATATTATTATTATTATTATTATTATTATTATTATTATTATTATTATTATTATTATTATTATTATTATTATTATTATCATTATTATTATTATTATTATATTATTATTATTATTATTATTATTATTATTAATATTAGTATTATTATTATTATTAGGTCTACCGGATCTGTTGCTGTACATTTAAGAGTTGATCCTCAAATGGAACACCCCACCAAGGTCTTGAATAAGGATCCTTCTTGTAAGGTCAACAGTACATCTCTTGCCTCTGGCATAATTGTTTTTCAGTTTACCTAGTGAATGCCTGTTCACCTTCTGATATACATAATAATGCAAAACATATCCATCTTGTGCTTATATTCTTTGTAGAAGCCTAAAGTAATAACCAGTAATGAACATTTTGCCAATTGGATTGTTTTAGCTTTTCTGTTTTTGATAATTAATGTCTCGGAGCTCTTTGTGCACCTATTGAACGAAGGGTCCTCTCTGCCAGAGAAGGACCCACTTAAAAAGTTGTAGGAGAAATCATCTGATTGAAATGAAAATTTTAGATACAGTTTTGATAAGACATAAGGGGGATTTCTTAGAGATATTTTTCAAGGATGGAACATCATATAAGGATCCTACATGCAAAGAGCGTAAAAGTTGGAGCCTTATTTAGACTTTAGTGGAGGGGTAACTCAAACACAATAGTGACGGGTATCCCATCCGCCGAAATGTAACTCCCATTGGAAAGAAATTATATATATTTTCAAGGACGGGATATCCATCACCGTTGTGACAGAGTAACCCATCCACTAAGATTTAAATTAGGGCATTGGTATTTTGGCCAAAGTGAAGGTCGATGAGGAAAATGTCTTACCATGACAATTGTTGCAGGGCTCATTTGTGCTTGTATCCCAAAAAGGGAGTTTCATTTATTTGGAGAGGTCTATGTTCAATTCACAGGGCGGATGGTATTTTTATCAGGTGGAACCATGTCCTAAGACCTTCTAACTATCTTTACACATATGTATTTTGACAAATGATGAATGTGATGGACATTTTCTCTAACAAGTGATGGCAGGCAAATGCACTTTTAAAGATGAAAACCAAAGATCTGATTTTTCCAAATAAAAAGGGCAAAGTATCAACATCAGATTTTGGCAAGTATCCAGGACAATTTGAAGGCATGAGGTGCAAATTCTCTTCCTCTTGAAGGCTGCTTACAATGGAAAAGTGTAAGGACATTTCAGCTCTCCTTGTAAGTTCATAATGTCATCTGCCAGGATCAAATAGCCATGTTATAGGTGTTCAGGAACAAGCGGTCTATCTAGTGATGACAAGGTGGGATGGAAAATCTTGCCTGGCATCCTGATGAGAAGACCCTGCCTTCACTGCAATCTCTAGTGTGGTTGCATAGACAGGGGATCACCATCATCCTGAATTGACTCAACTGACAATACCTTTGGAAGTTAGGAGGATTGTAGAAAAGGTCAAGGCAAATGGTCTTGATCAGTCTATGACAATGGCATTCCCATGGACTGAGACTCTAGGACCCTGGATACAATATCACAAAATCTAGCATTTTTGGCATAATGAACAATCAAACTTGTAGATATTTCCAGGCTCAGAAGATGTCTGTTACATAGTTGTTGAGTACACACTCATGTTCTCGCATACAGTACCTACTGATTTCATCCAATGTCCAATGCTGTTGTCCTCGGAAATGCACAACTATCAACAAGCTATACCTAGCCAAATATTAATGACAGAATGACTCCCTTGAATGCTGCCTTAATAGGTTGGTTCCTCTTGTATCTTGAAAACGTGCATTGCCAGTGTGCTGGATGTCTGGAGGAGCATAGATGATGTAAAGGGTGATGGACGAGAATCCCAGGGCTAGATAGACTGCCCTTAGTACTAACATATATTCTATTATGTTTATTAAGGGGTGAAATACCTTTGAGCAGAGAGCTCATACATTTAGACTCTCCACCCCTCAATAGATGCATCAATTTCCATGGTTTTGGTCAAAGTAATGTTCTGAAATAGTTCTCCTTTAACCATGGTTGCCTTCCTGGTGACCCAGTTAGTCATTTGAATCTTTTACTTGCAGTGCCTTGGTGTTTGACTTCAGTAATATTCTAGACAATCATGAAAAAGTAATAGGCATTCTGGAATTGGGAAAAGAGAAGGAGCAAATGGCCATTCTTCCAGAGAGAGAGAGACCTGTCTGAGGATTGAGGCTAAATTATTTTTCAGGAGGTATGTCTTTAACTGAATAAATGATAGTCTTCCTTTTTGCAATTTTGTGTCCCAGTATTGCATCCATGTATGTGATGGATGACCAGAATATGATACAGAATCTATTTGGAAGAACTGATTTGCAGGGCAAAAACCAAAGATGACTGAAAGTCCTTCGGTATTCGCTGCCACCAGGGAATCCAGTTGGATTGTTCCCCATAACTTGGTGGTGGCAGCATGATGGAGAAGTCTTTTATTGAAGGTGATCCTTACCCACACAATGGAATGCTGTTACAATACATGCCCCTTGGAACATTTTACTTCTGGCTGTTAATGTCTTTATCAATATGAAATAAGGGAGTTTTATTGACTTCTACAATATCCATTAAATTGGACATTCAGAAATTCTTTGCCCTTCTCCACGCAAACCAAATGTAAAGTTTCAGTCTCAGGTTTCATTTCGGATCAGTCTGAGGGATGATCCTCAAAAAGGCAAGACTGTTATCTTTTTTTAAGTCTAATTGTTATTGTTATTGACAATTGTAGAGCGCACTATCACCCCATGGGTACCCTGGCGTTATAATACATGTGCTCAACTGATCACAGAGGACTTGGATTGAAGTTGGCAGGAGAGGACTAAGAGAGTGGTGAGGGTCATGTTCTGGGATAGAGCCATGTCTTTAACCTTTTTCTGAATCGAATAAGATCTTCCAACTGTCTGATGTCAGATGCTGCTGCGGTGCTAAAGGCCATACCTCCTTATTTTGTTCTTTAGAATCTGGGCACTTTCACCAGTTTGACGGAGGAAGAGCGATGGCTCCAGGTGGGGACATACCAAGCAAATTTGTTCTGCATTAGTTTGGATCCAACACCCTGCAGAGCTTTGAACACTTTGCAAAGTGACTTAAATTGTATCCTTTGCGATACTGGGAGCCAATGCAGCTCAGAGAGAGTCTGAAAAGCAGATGTGCGTCATGGCCTTCTTAAGGCTAGCTTAGCAGACATTGTCTGGATTCTCTGGAGTCACTCAATCAAATATCTTTGGGACTCCTGCAGCAAGGGATTGCAATAATCCAGCCTGCTCAGGATAGTACTTTATACTATCAGCGCTCTTGCCTGTGTTGGTAGCAACGGGAGAATCTTCCGGAGTACTCTCATGAGGGAGAAACAGCTCCCCACTGTTTTGTTTACTTGTGTTTCTAGGCTCAGTTTATTGTTGAAAATAACTCCCAGGTTATGCACTGTCTCAGAGGGAGCTAGTGAGGTGGCTGTGGGTATGGGCCAAAAAACAATAGGAAGTGGGAGGTAAACCTTCCTGGCTGCACAATAAAGGACTTCTGTCTTATCGCAATTAAATTGTAAGGAGTTCTTTCTCAGCCAATGTGCAGTGTCCCGCATACAAGCGTGGAAGTCTTCCAATGATATAGACAGGTCTCCCTCTAGAGACAGGATAAGTTGAGTATCGTCTGCGTAGTTTACAGGATTGACATTGTGAGCCCTTATGACAGCAATCAAAGAGCTTATATACATGTTGAACAATATTGGACTAATTGCAGATCCCTGAGGGACACTGTGCAGAATGTAGGTGAACTCAGATTGATAGGGGGGAGGATGATAGGGAGGGATGGAAGAGAAGTGTGAGTTAGAAGCAACAAGAGCATCTCTTGCGAACACCAAAGCAAATGTCTCAAGGGACTAGATCTGTAAAATGTGCTGCAGTACTTATGGGGAGATTGTGGGTGAACATGCCTTCCTTTAGGATGACTTTGAAGTTGTCCTAGTTCTCTCTATAAGTAAGCAATCAACAAAGGGCCCTCTGAGATAGATGAGAGGCAGACTATCAGAGGAATAAAGTCAAATATTTCAAGGCACAAAAAGTTTGCCCCTTGTGTTATTAACAAGGCTCAAATTGAGTCCAAAGATTATGATAAGCAGAACATGAGCTCACTGACAGTCACGACCAAACATATAATTGAATACATGATAGAAAAGTAAAAAAGATTTTCATTACATTGATTCAAGAAGAAATACATACTTTTATACCCAGCTCCAAGAAGAACTGCCGAGCCCTCGAGAAAGTCTGGAGAAGGGAACCGACACCGGACAACAGGACCTCCTTCAAACTTGCCACCCGGAAACACCACCAGCTGATCCGCGCCGCCAAGAAAACAGCATTCAAGGACCGGTTGGACAACAACGCACACAACTGCAAGGAACTCTTCAACATCGTGAAAGAGCTTTCCAACCCCAGCGCAGGAAACAACGACATCACCCCATCGCAAGACCTCTGCAACTCCCTCGCTTCATACTTCCACAACAAGATCGCGGACATACACAACAGCTTCAACAACCAACCAACGCACACCATGACCGAACAACCACCCCCCACCACCACCCTCCACGCCTGGACCCCGATCAGCACCGAAGACACCATCCGCACGATGAACTCCATCCACTCCGGATCACCGACCGACCCCTGCCCTCACCACGTCTTCAACAAGGCCGACGCTGTCATCGCACCCCACCTGCGAGACATCATCAACACATCCTTCGACACCACCATCTTCCCTGAGAGCTGGAAACACGCCGAACTCAGCGCTCTACTCAAGAAACCAACAGCGGACCCCACCGCCCCATCTCGCTCCTCCCGTTTCCAGCCAAAGTCATCGAGAAGACCGTCAACAAGCAGATGGCCGCTTTCCTTGAGACGAACGGATCCCTCGACCCCTCACAGTCCGGCTTCCGAGCCAACCACAGCACCGAGACCGCCCTCATCGCCGCCACCGATGACATCCGAGCCCTGATGGACAACGGAGAAACAGCGGCCCTCATCCTCCTAGACCTCTCCCCGGCATTCGACACGGTCTGCCACCGCACCCTAGTACGGCGCCTCAGCAACGTCGGAATCCAGGACAAGGCGCTGGAATGGATCATCTCCTTCCTCGACGGAAGAACACAGAGAGTCCGCCTACCACCGTACAAGTCAGAGGCCACCGAAGTCATCTGCGGCGTCCCCCAAGGATCATCTCTGAGCCCCACCCTCTTCAACGTCTACATGAGCCCCGTCGCGGCCATCGTACGCAAACACAACCTCAGCATAATCTCCTACGCCGACGACACCCAGCTGATCCTCTCCCTGACCAACGACCCCGCCGCCGCCAGAGCCAACCTGCACGAAGGAATGAAAGAGGTAGCCGAGTGGATGACGACCAGCCGCCTGAAACTGAACTCGGACAAGACGGAGGTCCTCATCCTGGGCTCCTCTCCCTCCGCCTGGGACGACTCCTGGTGGCCTCCCGCCCTGGGCACCGCACCCAAACCGACAGACCATGCACGCAACCTGGGCTTCATCCTGGACTCCTCCCTCTCCATGACCAGGCAAGTCAACAACGTCTCCTCGGCATGCTTCAACATCCTACGCATGCTACGGAAGATCTTCTGGTGGATCCCCACCGAGACCAGGAAGACCGTCACCCAGGCCCTCGTCACCAGCCGACTGGACTACGGCAACGCCCTCTACGCCGGTACCACCGCCAAGCTCCAGAAGAGACTCCAGCGGATCCAGAACGCCTCAGCCAGACTCATCCTCGACATCCCACGAACCAGCCACATCTCCGGACATCTGAGAGACCTTCACTGGCTCCCCGTCAACAAAAGAATCACCTTCCGCCTCCTCACCCACGCACACAAAGCCCTACACGACCAAGGCCCGAGCTACCTCAACAGCCGAGTCAACTTCTACGCTCCCAAACGCCACCTCCGATCAGCCAACCACGCCCTCGCCGCCGTCCCCCGCATCCGAAGAGCGACTACAGGAGGAAGGTCCTTCTCTTACCTGGCCGCCAAGACCTGGAACTCCCTCCCGACCGACCTGCGCCTGACCCAAGACCACCTCTCCTTCAGGAAGAAGCTGAAGACCTGGCTGTTCGAGCAGTAGCGGCTCCCCCCCCCCCCCACCCCCAGCGCCTTGAGACCCTACGGGTATGTAGCACGCTTTATAAGTGTCACTGATTGATTGATTGATACCAAAAATTATAATAAGAGATATACAAACCAAATCAAATAAGCCCCACACAACCCAGCATTCCTTCATTCATTCAACACTATTGTGCACACGCAAATGTCCAAATCATATTCATCCCCATACATACATCAATTGCTCAACACTCATCCTTCTCAACAATTCAGATGTAGCACAATTCATCTGTCTAGCAACGTCTTCCCGGATTGGAGAGGGAGACATGGTCATCTAATTGCAAGACAGGACAGAACAACGCCAACGCGCGTTTCGTTGCGGTGCCAGGTTAGCAGCAACACCTTCCTCAGGGAACACGAAGTGGGTGTGGGGGGGGGCACAGGAGCAAATAACACAGCATACAATCTGTAATAGGCAGGAAATAAATTAGTGTTCTTCATATTAATCAATAGGATATTCCTAAAACAGAACTCCACATTGTCTCAATGTCTATAGCATGTGCATGACGTATCAATATCCATTATTTGATCCAGTCAATGCAGAAAATGTAAGCGGCTGTGAAGCAGTGAGCTCAGGATACTGCATACAGGTCATGTTATTCAATATAAATAAATATTACCTAATACGTAAATGGAATCCTCAATACGACAATCAAAACACGAAAAAGGCATACATACAATCATTTCATATTCTCATCATACAGGACATACTATTCATGCATTTCACCCTCTATATGTCTGACTGTGGGTCTATCGGTTTTCCATCCTCTAATTATAATTTTTGGTATAAAAGTATGTTTTTATTCTTGAATCAATGTAATAAAAATCTTTTTTACTTTTCTATTATGTATTGAATTATATGTTTGGTCGTGACTGTCAGTGAGCTCATATTCTGCTCATCTTAATCTTTGGACTCAATTTGAGCCTTGTTATTAACACACAGGGGCAGACTTTTTGTGCCTTGAAATATTTGACTCTCTATAAGGAAGGTCAGTGGAACAGTCCAAGAAATACTCCCTACAGCATTTCCCTATGATGGTAATGAAACTAGATCTGGCAGACTTTCTTCACTTTGAAACCCTACCTTTGTGGTTCTTTTCCAGAAGAGTGGTGGATATTGACTCTAGGGCATGGTTGTGTTATCTGATTGAAGAAATTACTGGGAATCAGAAGTATGTTTCTTCAACAAAGTAAAGGCTACAACTCAGGTTGTCTGTATATCTTCTCAATTTGCCTTTCCACCTGTTTTATAGAAGGTGTGACTGATGGGCTTCAGCAGTCCTGGAACAAAGCTACCACAAGTTGTGCATATGGCTTGAAAAGAAGCATCTACAATTAAGAGTGGGCTCATATACAGTTTGCTTTTTCTTTACGGTCCCTCTTAGATGCACTATTGCTGACCTTGTGGAAAAGATGATGTCTTTTTTTTTTTTTTATCGTTAACAGGCTGACAAGGAAGAAATACATTAAAACATTGATACATGTGTTAACGAATATAAGTATATCATATAACATATAATAAAGCAAATAGGCTATGAGATATGAAGAGAAAAGAAAAAGGATACAAAAGAGAAAAGTAAAAGGAAAAAAAAAGAATAATAATTAATTAGCAAAAGTTTAAAAAAAAAGGAATAGTAGCAGTTTCTTTTAACAGTCATGCAAATTATATTGTCCTAGAGACACAGAATGTCAATTCATGAGATTATTAAAATGTTTCCTATACCCAAGAAATAGAATATAACATCATCGTTCCACAAAAGTTCCCCAATTTATTTCGTGTTTCCTCAGTGTGCGTGTTCCTCTAATGTTTGCTAAGGCTAGTTCCATTGAGTGTATCTCGGTTACCAATGCCCACCAGTCCCAAACCGTAGGTGTTTCTGAGCTGGTCCAAGCTCTAGCCAAAGTTAGCTTGGCGCAAGACATAAGTATTGTAGCCAAGCAGCCTGTGGATAAGAGACAGGGTAGGTTTCTAACAGAGCAGAAGCGGTCGTAAGCATGGGCAGCTGGACCTGTTTCATTTTCAAAACATTTTGAATATTGCCCCAGAAGGTCTTAAGATAAGGACAAGAAAACTACATGTGTACCAAATCAGCTGCTTCAGCAGAGCATTTGGGGCATTTTGTGCGATCACTGTAGGTATTGTTAGGGGACCATTTAGAAATTCTTTCCGGGGTGTAATATAACATGCAGGTTGTTCTGAATTGTTGGAGTCTTAGACTAGATGACCGTACTCGTTTATTGATATTTATCAGGGAGCTCTCTATCTGTTTGGATGTTATATTTGAACCCAATATTCTGCTCCATTTGCCAGCCAATTTAATACAGTAGTTTAGTTTAAAGTCAATTCGAAGTCTATATGCTTCACTTATTACTGACTTATTTTTTAGAGAGTATAAACAAGTCCAAATATCGCATTCAGAAACCTCCAAGATTTCTTTTTTGTTAATCAGGTAGTCATGTAACTGTAAATGTTTGTACCTCATATTTTCAGGTAGATCGTATAGCAGTTTGAGGGTATTGAAGTCTAAGAATCCTTGTGTGCCATATAAGCCCCCTAGAACGGTAATTCCTGACCTAAACCAACCAAGTGTAATATTGTCATTAAAAATACTTGGAAGACCTGGATTGCCCCACAGCGGAAGCTTTGGGTGGAGAAAGCTAGCAATCCAAGCTGGCGGAGTGAGGATCTGCACCGAGCAGCTCAAATGGAGGCTCCTCTCCCTACCCTCTACGGAGTAACACCAGTGATGCGGTAGCCATACCGAAACATCGCGTCTGAATACAAAAAAGGAGCGGGCACTACCCACAGAAAGAGAAGCGCTTGCAAACGATATTAAGGCACATTAACGAGGCGCTAAGTGTTGGCGTCTCACCGATGTTCCATGCTTCAGCTTGCAGCTACAGCTAAACTCTTCCGGCAGGCGATCTACGGTCTGCTCGGGAGCTCAGGGCTCGGCTGGCCTGGCTTCAACCTCCAAGCTCCGCAAACCTGGTGGCCGAGGAGAATGTATCCAAAGAACCCTCCGCGAACTACGCGAAATAACAGACAGCCGGCAGGAGCCGCAGCACCTCTCCCTCCCCCGGTTACACTCACACAAGCGGTACAGACTACGTCACAAACCACGATAACAACATCCACGGCAACAGTAGCGCTACCCCTGGCCATAGCGATTTCAGCTATCCCAGGGAATACTTCACGAGAGAATGCTTCTGCTGCAGATACAGAGGGAGGGGGAAAAAAAAAAAGAAAACACCCTATTTGTCTGGAGAGCCGATGGAAACTGCAATGGCCCCTAACATGCTGGGAGGTCAGCGTCAGGAGAACGGAGACACTGGCAGACAGGTACAGAGACCTTCTAAACTACCCCCAAGCGTGCACTGTAAAAAACCTGGTCAGAGTGTGACTAAGACTGCAGTTAAAACGAAATCAATGGCAGGAAGAGGGGGGCTGACCGGGGGTGATTCAACTAGCGCACCTTATGCTCCAGTGGCCGGAAAAAAATTTGCTGCAACCAATTTTGTGGGGCAGGATGGCAATACTTCTGCGACTTCTGAAGGGTCTTCTAGCAACTTTGTAACAGAGCAGTTAATGACAAAGATTAGTGAATCAATTGCTATTGAAGAGGTCGAAACGATGGATAGCCCATGCCCCGATATGAGCATAGATACACAGACTTTTTCAGGAGGAGCGGGCACTGATAGCACGGGCTTACCACCCCCTATCGAATTAGATATTACTGCACCCACAGCTGAGGCAGACGGGTTAGTGGCGTAGCCCACCAAACTGATCGAGCAAGGCTCTTTGGAAGATCTTGACGCCGAAACAGAGGACGAGTTGGGAGAGAAGGGGGAAAAGGATGACTATTCAGGCAACCTGACAAAATCACGAGCTAAGAAAGGGCGCAAACAAAAAAATAAATCCAGAGCAAAGAAATGTGGCAAGACTGGCGCCTTACTAAATAGATTCATTGCAAGCAATAGCCAAATATCGAAAAAGGCTCTTCCGGACAAAAGCCCACTAAGGAGATGGATTGAAGCAAAAGGTTTAGTAAAAAATATGACACAGAGACTATCAGGGGCAAGTTCCTCAGAGCCAATACATAATATAGAAGTGCCCTGTATCACTGCCAGCTCTGCCAATTTGAAAAGTAGCTCTCTAATCATTTCACCCATCCCATCACCTAATCTATCATTGGACGGATTATCCGATCAAGCATTGCTGTTGTCGTATGAGTCTATGGCTGATTCACCCATAACAGAAGTTGATATTTCACAATCTAACGTAATTCCCACAGCGACAGCGACAGCCGTCACTCTTCCCTCCATTGGGGGCTGTTCTTTTGTATCTTCACCTCCTTCAGCCAGTCTGGAGATAAATAAACATCTAATTGTCTCTAAAGAGGGATCAAACCAAAGACAAGAACCAACCGATCCCTCTTCACTAGATATAATACTGCAATTACCGGGCAGTCAACGGGCTGAAGCGCAGGAACATTACTTACAACTGAGGGAAGACAATAGTAAAGTACAATTATCTTTACAAGAACTTACTACCAAATTCGGGGGGGTATCACAGGATATTGCGGAACTGCAACACGGGTGGTTATGTTGGAAGAAACGAGCACAAAAACAACGTTTGCAGTTGACAAGCATGAGACTCAGCTCGAAACACTTCAACAAAAGATTGAAGATTTGGAGAATCGACAGAGACGATCGAATCTAAGATTTTTTGGCATACCGGAGGGAGCAGAAGGATCTGATCCGAGGGCCTACTTAGTGGGGCTGCTCCAGAAAGCTTTCCCCGACCTAGCGGACTGGGACTGGGATTCACAAATTCAGCGAGCCCATCGCCTCCCCTTGATCCAGAGAAACAGGGAGAATCAATTCATACGGCCCTTTCTCATTTTTTTTGGCAATTTTTCACTGCGCCAGGCCATTTGGCAGAGAGCTCGTCCCAACACCCCTGTAGTTATCGGTGAGATCTCAATTTTTGCTCGCTCTGATTTAAGCAAAGAAACAATGGACAGACGATGGATGTTACGCAAACTAAAAGACCCAATTAAATCTAGCGGGGTCAGGCGTTTCTCCAAGAACCAGCCCGCCTTAAGGTTATCAAAAATGGACGCACTCATTTTTTAACTGATGTAAAGGAAGCAGAGCGTATTTAGCTGATACCTGTGCGGGCAAGAGTAAGACTTAGAATAACCCAAAATACTGGTTCTACTAGCATGCAAAAAAAAAACCAAAACTAACCTTTATCGGAATTTTCTATATTCAAAAAACATTGGTTGCACTGGGGGTTTATTTAGCTTAGCTTTAGCTTTATGCATCACTATGTACCAGTAAAATGCTTAGCTTATTTTCTATGCACTAGCTGATAAACTGCTTAAATAAAAAAAAGGAGCGGGAGGGTTGGGGCCTCCTAAGGCGACTTGCCACGTAGGCTGCCTTTCCAGTGGCAGCAGATGCTGAAGGGCGGCTCTTCCCCGGCTGGGGTAAGAGCTAGGGGGGGGGGGTTGGGGGGGGGCTTTTCTCCGCAGAATGGGGATTGAAAGGGGGGAGGTAAAACTAGGGAAAATTGTTTTCAGGCTGAGGGGGCAGATTTCTGTAACGACATTATAATTTTTTGGTGTATTAACGGCACTAGAACTAGGCAATATATGAGGACATGTGGATACTTCGGACAGTCTGAGATAGGCTTAAAATTCAAGGCTTCTATTCTTTTCTTTTTTACTTTTAAATGTTTGAAATAAAATGCTTAGCCTGGAATAAACATGGCTAAACAGTAAAAATAAAAGGTGTTTGATAAAAGAAGAACTGAAACTGCATAACCCTCGTGTTGCCCTTCTATCCGAAACACATATTGCGGGGAAGGATAAAAAGCTACTTAACCAATTGGGATACGATATTATAGTTTGCTCTACCTTTGGGCACTCTGCAAGAGGAGTTGCTATCCTCAAGGATAGACGATTTAGGGCCGAAACAATACAAACCGCCTGTGGTAAGGGTGGTAGGTGGGCAATAGCCCAGATCAGATTTGAGAACTTCAACTATGTTCTATGTCTGGTTTACGGCTGTAACACAGATGAGCCCACTCTTTTTGACCAATTGAATATCAATCTCTTGGATTGGGAGGGAGAACTTATCATCATGGGGGATTTTAACTGTATCATGGACTACAGAATAGACATAACTAGGTCCGGTAGTTATTAAAGGATGCACAAAACCAGGTCATCTATCCTTGATCTTTGTCGTATACATAACATCAAAGATGCTTGGCGATATTTATACCCAAAGAAACCGGGGTATACTTACTGCTCCACACCTCACAAACTATGCTCAAGGTTAGACATGGCACTAATAAGCGACAATCTACTGAAAGTCAGTTCCATGGTTCTATGCCCCCGAATCTCTTCTGACCATAATGCAATAATGTTGATATTTAAAACAGCACACACCAGGGCTTCTCCCAGACCATTCTCTTTTCCCAGACACTTAGTTTCGAACACACGTTATATGACGCAGCTAAAACTACATCTTACTGAATTTATAGATATAATCATATATTCAGCCTCACTTGGTACGGTTTGGAACGCCTGTAAGGCAAGCATCAGGGGGTTCACCCAGGCTTACGTGATCAGAATAAATTTAGAACATAAAAAAAACAACGATTTACTGATTTAAAAAATAACTACTCAAGAAGAATTACTATCCTCAGCACTCCGATCAAATCTACCAACGAGCACTGAAATTGGTCTTAAACTTTGCTCACTAAAAAATGAAATTAAGACTAAATTTATCCAGAAAAGTATAAACAATTTACACAAATTTAAAATAACACAATACGAGGGGGGACGACAAATTGGGAAAATCTTGGCTTATAAAGCTGCCGAGGATAGAGCAAACTCTATAATTACAAACATTCGGGGGGCTGGTAACAAGATCTATAATCAACCACAAGATATTTTAGAACAATTTGCTGATTTCTGTAGAAAATTGGAGCCCAATCTAGATGACATACAGAAATATGTCGAAGATCATATAGTAGATACTCAGAATATTCCAGAGATAGATTCACTATCTGATGATATAACAATGGCTGAACTACATCAAGCCATAGCCTTACTACCTATAGGAAAAGCGGCAGAGGAAGACACTATACACCTAGAAATATACAAATCATGCTCAAAGGAGCTAGAACACTTACTGTTGAAAGTTATCCAATCTGTAGGCTCAAATGGAAAAGCTCCCAAATCTTGGAACAGGGCAAAAATAATATTTTTCTTGAAGAAAGATAAGCCGAAGGAAGAGAGAGGGTCATACCGCCCTATCTCTATAATAAATACAGACGCAAACATTTTTGCAAAATTTTTAGCACTAAGATTAGCCCCTATCATGCCTCAAATCATTAATCCACAGCAACATGGGTTTATAACTGGGAGAGATACTACTATGCATGTTAATATGGCCATTACGGCATTCGATGTAGCAGAGACTGAATCCACCCCACTCGGTATGATTTTATTAGACGCTGAGAAAGCTTTCGACCGAGTGGGGTGGGACTTTCTCTGGTGCATACTGTCTAAAATAGGGTTCGGGGGATAATTCCTGCGGTGCATAAAAGCGTTGTATGATAACCCAACGGCCTGTACCAGCTATGGGGGGGCTGATATCCTCAGACTTCTCAATTCAACGCAGAACCCGTCAGGTTTGTCCCCTATCACCTCTTTTTTTTGCCCTCTCACTGGACCCTTTTTTGTTTGCCCTTCAATCCCAAACCCAGATTGTACCTTTTAGATCAGGCTTACAGGACTTAAAAATAACAGCATACGCCGACGATATTGCGGTTTACTCAGAAGATATTGTCGAGGCAATAAAGGGAATTGCTTTAGAGGCCGGAAAATTTGGGAAGGTGTCGGGCTATAAACTTAATCTACAAAAAACACAAGTTATCGCTAATTATACTCCAGCTGTGATAGTGCCTGAGATCTGCAAAATTGCTACTTACCTAGGGGTCAAAATAACGGCCAAATTACAGGAAATTAATAATATAAACTATAACGAATGAACCAAATCCACCAGCCTATTATTAAAAAAATGGCTTAGACTACCTCTGAATCTAATCGGCAGAATCAATTTAATTAAGATGAAGGTATTGCCTAAATATGTGTACTTATTTCGATCTATCCCATTAGCGCTAAATAATCAATTCTTCAAGAAACTCGATGGAGTATTCAGTAGCTCTATCTGGGGATACAAAAAAGCGAGAAGGTCATTGAACCTTATGAAAAATAACACGAACGAAGGAGGGCTTAATTTTCCCGACTTCAAACTGTATTTTTGGTCCGCTTTTGTTATTCACCTCCGCTCTTTACTTAACGAAGGAAGGGCATTGTTCTTTCATTCTTTCATGCTAAAATCTGACTCAAATATGTTTTTGTTTAGAACCAACGATCCCAACTACTACAAAAGGGTTAGATTTAGGATCGCAAGAGACATAACAAAGATTTGGGGCAATATACTCACCATTTGGAAATGATGATGTCATCTAATGGAGATACCTCATGTTGCAATAACAACATTAATTAATCTGCCTCACAAGGTCTATAATACAATGTGGCTTCTGTGATATGTTTTGGAGTGCTGAGCAACTTTCACTTCTACCTTGACATTGAATGAAAGGTTTCTGACACCCAAGATATTGAATGCCACTTGCTCTCATGCCAGTGGGGAACTCAGGTGGGGGGGGGTAAAACAGAGTAACCTAGTATGCCAGGGGAAAATTGAAAAAGGTATCCTATCTGGACTGATTTAGAACACCCGTATTCACAAATGTAAGTGTAGAATGTATCCATGCAAAACAATTCATGTAAGTGGCCTTTTGGGAGGTACTTAAAAACGGAAGTGTTATTGTGAAACACAGTTCATTCATTATAATTTATCAGGAAAACATGTTTCTATGGTGGTGAAAGTGTAGATGATGCAGAGATTAAAGTGTGCAAATGAAAAGATGAAATATGATATGTACAAGTAAAAGCAATATAAAAATACTGAGGAAAACAAAAAAGCTCTGGTTGTATTGTGAGTATTCATCAAATCAACATCATTCCTTATCTCAAAACATCTCTCTTTGGACCTATATGGTGAAATTGTTGTGGTCAACTACTAAATGCTGATACAGGAGATAACTGTAGCTAGGCTGTTCTTTATCTTGTTGATCCTTGTTAGAAATGGGGGTCTCTAGTTGGAAGTGGCTTGAACCATGTCCAAATAGGGACCCTTCCTTCTAGTCAAAGTAAGGGGATTACACAGGTAAAATAAACTCTGTTCACCTCCTTGGTAGCTTGGCAGGAGCAGTATGGCCTCTCTCAGAGGAACCGTGTAAAGCATTTGTTCATAACCACACAGTAACACAGTGAAAATACTACAAATGGACACCATACCAGTTATGAAAATAACCAATATTTATCTAAATAAAACACTCATGAACAAACACATTAAAAACTCAGCAAAAACTTCCTCCCTCAACTTGAAGTTAGTTCACAAAATGAAACCCTTCCTCCCGCCCAAGGACCTTCAACAAGCCACTCAAGCTTTGGTGCTGTCCAGACTTTACTACGGGAATGCAGCCCTCTCGGGTACAGCAACATCCCACCTCGCCCCCCTCAAAACAACCCTCAATACAGAAGCAAGAATGGTCACCGGGACTGAAGACTGGGGTTGTCTGTCTTTCTTGCAGAAAAAGCCACCTCCAAGGGCCGAGAACTGGAATTGGCATCACTTGGCGGGTCAGAATTCCCAGAACAGGATTTCAGGAGCTGCAGTCTTTGATGGCCCTGATACTTCTTAACAGGAGGCACACGCATACAAGACATTGGAGAACCTTAACCCTTTCCATGCTGATGACTGCCGGGAGCCGTCATGGCACACAGTGCTCGTGTGCTGATGATGGCTCCCGGCCGTCATGACCGCACCCGCGATGGGAATGTGCCGCAAAGGCGCAGAATCGCGGCTGCACCCAAGGGGTTAATAAACAGGATGATGAAAAATAGAGTCCAGTCCCCTCACTCTCCAAGACAGAAGCAGGAAGCAGCAGGCCAGCACAACACGGCAACAGGCAGAGTGACAGTTTCCCTCCTACAGTTTCTCTAGTTCTTCCTCTTTGGAGAATCTCCTTAGTCCAGAAGATTTTTTAAAAACTTGGGATTACAGTACCACTTTCTGACTTTGAAGTACGCATACTTCAAAGGATATTATTTGCAGTGCACATATACTGCCTTGCCCTGATCTGATACGGGCACACTATAGTGGATGGAGACATCTTTGTGTGAGGACAGGTACAGCCCTATACAAGTGTCAGTGACAACACCTCCCACCACACTAGCTCAGGGAAACCCATTGGCCTGGTGATGGGCAATCAGGATATGCAGGACACAACTCAGCTCCCTTTGTGTATCTGTCAAGAGTGAATGCACAAACAGCTCAACTGTCTGTCTAAACCAGACATGGATTCCACAGGCAGGCAGAGGCACGGGATGGTAAAGTAAGAACATTCCCACTTCCCAATAGTGGCATTTTCGAACACACAATTTAAAAGCCATATTAACAGAAGGATGTGTTTTTAAATTCTGAGATCAAGAAACCCAAACTCCAAATCTCTGTCTCTTCCCAATGGAAAATGACACTTGTAAGATGTTACAAAGCATCTCCAATGGTGACCTATGGGAGAGATAGCCCTTTCAAAGTGGAAAACTAAATTGGCAGTATTTGACTTTTAAGGCATGTAAAAGATACCCGCACATGTTTTACCTTTCAAATACACTGCACTCTACCCATGGGGCTACTTTAGGCCTACCTTTGGGGTGCCTTAGGTGTACAAAAAGGGATGGTTTGGGCCTGGCCAGGTCGATATGGCAGTTTAAAACTGCACTCACAGACACTGCAGTGGCAGGCCTGTGACATGTTTGCAGGGCTACTGGTGTGGGTGGCACAATCAGTGCTGCAGGCCCACTAGTAGCATTTGATTTACAGGCCCTGGGCACACACATGTGTACTTTACTAGGGGCTTACCAGCAACTGAAATATACCAATCATAATCACATTTTACACAGGGAGCACATACACTGATCTGCACTGGAAAAATGCCCAGAGTTTAAAAACAGCAAAAACGTATAGCATATAGTCAAAAATACAGGAGGCGGAAGCAAAATGGCAGGGGAAACGACACCAAGGATGCCAGGTCTAACAATCCTTTAAGCAAAGCAAGCATTCTTCAACTGAATACTGCAATGCTGCACTCCTGGTAGTGAACCCTAAAGGTCTCCCAGTCAACTTCCTTCTGAAACATGTACTACTCTGCTCGTTCTGCTGTGTGGAGAAAGAGGAGGTGATCGCAATGGATGCTGTACAGTGAGAATTAATATACTTTTCTGGAGAGTCATTCGCATAGGCTGACGAGGTTGAATGCAATCTTGTGGTTATGCCAGATATACAAACCTAACAGAATCAAGTAGTCTTTTAGGCTCAATCAAAGTTTACCTTGTTACAATAATTTAGTATTTGATTATGAATTCAAAACCACAGTCTGTTTTGCAAAAATTAAGCAGGAAATATCTCCTGGGGCTTGGTGGGCTATACACTAAGGCACATTCCTTGAGGGACAGTCAACTAATTGGAAAGGGAACAGCAGTTTGGGTGACATCACAAAGGGTAATTGTTAGATTTGGGGGTCTCTAGTTGGCAGAGGTAGTTACCTTTGATCAAATAGGGACCCTTGCGTCTAGTCAGGGTAAGGGGCTACACTCCTAAAGTAATCCGTGCTCACCCCCTTGGTAGCTTGGCATAAACAGGCAGGCTTATCTCAGAAGTAGTGTGTAAAGCATTTGTGAACACAAACAGTAATACAGAGACAACAGTACAGATGGACACCACACAGGTTGTTTTATAAAAAATAAGTATTTTTTATATAAACTTAACACAAGACCAAACGACAAAAATCCACAATACTGTACTCAAAATAGACTTTAAAATAGAAGAAAATAGCTCAGTTCTCTCAAGTTGTAAATGTGCCACTTTACTCTCAAAGTACCTTGGATGCGTAATGCAACACAAACAAAAGGGTCGCAGGAAAGGGGATAAGTCGGTTCCTTACACTCAGGGGGTGGATATGTCGGTTCCTTACTGCTCCGCAGGGGAGTTGATACTCTCTTCATTACTGTGTAGGGAGGTGATGCGTTGGTTTCTTACTTCTCTCCGGTACGATGCGAGAAGATGGCACCTTGATGCAATACTTCTGTCCAGTGTGATGTGACAAAATGGAGTCTAGGTTATGATGCAACAATGTTGATGTGATGTTTGCACGCCTGACGGCTGTGGGGCAACTCAATGATCTTTGTAGCCGTGACAGGCCCTGCAACACACTTCTCCGGTGATGCGACTGTGACCTTTGTGGCACGCTTCTCCTGTGACGTGACGCGCTTCGGCGACGGATGGTGACAGTGGCAGTGGCAGCTCACTTCTTCCGCGTTGCGACAACAACTGCTGCAGCAGCGACACGCTTCTTGTCATTGAGTCGTGCTTCCAGCTCCCAGC